>NC_037668.1:115196287-115208787 GCF_003255815.1 Theropithecus gelada
AATATGGGAAGCTACATAGAATAACCATTTTAAGAATAAAAGTCAAACTCTTTAATTGGAAACTAACCAGTCACTGCTGATGAGGCATTTCAAGCTTCTTTAAGGAGTGCCTAGACATATAAATGCTTAAAGGTTTTTATGATTTGGATTCTAATGAAGTGAATCTACAGGGCAGAGTTGAGAACAATGAATGAGTAACATAAATATTTTGAGGTACCTATTCAAAATAGAGGCAAAGCTGTTTGTAGTTACTAGCAAAAAAGAAAAAATATGCTAGGAATAAAATGGTAGACCTGTCCGCTCCTGATGTCAAAGCTTAATTTTTCCCCGAGTTAGAGCTTCACTTTGTTGCTGGTTTTATACCATTTCTTTCTCTGACTTAGCAAAGTACTATACAAAAAAATGATTGTTGCAGTTCACCAGCATGCATGGTGAGAATGAAAGGATGTAGAAATGAGATGGAAAATGTTGCTAGATTGTGAAGCACTGAATACAGGCAATAGCAATGTTAGGTAGGGACTAAGTATAAAGCACACCTGAGAAATATGAGCAGGCTTTCATACCATCGTTTACAGTATAAGATGGTGTAAATTTAGAGGTGTTAGGGAGGAGAACTGCAGAAAAACCAGGTTTACCTGTTGATGAGATTACATGTATTGTGCCTTTCATTGAAATCTGTTTTCTACACCTTTTCCAGGATGGCAGTGGTAGGGTATTCATTTTGGAACACTAAATATATTTTAGGCAATGAATAAGAACCTATTAGTGTATATTTTCTTAATGTTGGAAGACAAAAAAGAGACAGGTGGCCTTCAAAAATTAATAGCTCTTAAAAGGCACAAGGAAATACAATTTAAGGATACGTTCTTGTCAGACCTTGGTGAGAATCTGTGTTTTGGGGGTGCTGTTAATTAAGAACATTTCCCTGTTGGCATAAGTGTCTCACATTTTTGCCCTTGGTGCTCAGCTCACCATGAGCACGGTCAATTCACAAGGTAGTTTTTATAAATAAAGGTTTTGGGCAAGCTGAACATGGTCCAGAGAGATATTAATGAGAGGGCAAGGGGGAAGAGTTAATGAAAACACACTTCCTGATGGAACATAAACTGCTTTTTGGAACTGGAGAGGCTTTAAAATTATTTTCCCAAAACCCTGTGGCGTTTCTTTTCTGGAGGCGATGAGATGGGGAGAAATGACAAATGGCTTTGTTTTATTATTTTCTCTTCTCTTGTTCTCCATATTTTTGGTAGGGAAAATTGGACATTTATTTTGGCCGTTTTCCTTCTATTCGCAGAATCAATTACATTTTTGGTGTATTATGCGTGGTAAATACACTCAAGCATCCTCTGGCTTAAAAGCAATGAGTTGATTATTCAAACATCCCTTCTTTAAAGGCAGTTAATTGCATGGAAAATATAGGCCCCCATTGTCTGGTCCCTTTAAACTTTTATTCGGAGATTTGTTCCCAGGGTCTGGGCTGTGTAGTGGTGGTTCTGCATCATTGGCTGTTGTATATTCCAAGAAAAATAATTTTAAGCTTTTAAATCATACAGTGATTGAAGTCTTGCATTTCAGATGGACTGAAATCTCAGGCCACTAGTTTTCAAGGATCTACAACATTTTGTAACCTATATCACTTAAAGGAGGCTTGGCTAGCTTCGGGAGAATACTGCTTTCTAGAGGGTTATGTGAATCAGGAATTGTGGCTAATTTTTTCTTTTGTAGATTGCTGCCTGTTCTGGAATTTTTTTCTTCCACTCAAAAGTGTGATGGTACCTTCTAGAATTATCTGTGCTTTTCAGTGGAACAGAGTTAGATCACATCTCTTTAGTTGGAGGAAAATTTAGTGAGTGTTCTAGTTGACATGTCACTTCGCAGTTCCCCCATAGTTACATAATTGGTGTTGTGTGTGTCCATCGTAGAGGACATTTGATGCTCATTTATTAAATATGCTTGCTGGCTGCTGCCGCATCTTTGTTCTGGACAGACAAATTACCTTTCTCACACTGAGCTTCCACTCTGGGGAATTAAGCCTCCACCACTTTAATTAGCTTAGAAGTGGGGGGTTGCAGTTCCTAATAGACTACAGGCTTTTTGTAAGTTAGGGAAAGAGTGAAATGAGAACTTCTGGGAAGCTCAAAATGTCATTTAAAAACCATAAAAACCTAATATATATTATTTCATTTTGGTAATTGCAAACAGATTGTATTTGACAAGTGTGTGGATTTCCATTTCTGACTTAGACATTGAAGCTACCCTTGCATTGAACTATGTTCTTTTTTCTATCACAAGTCATTAACACATTACATGTATTGATTCACATATTTGTGTAACTATTAAGTGACATAGCAGATAGGAAATAGTGAAAAATATGTGAATATTTGTACATAGAAATTTTCATACAGACACACATACACCTATAGGTAGTACCAAATGGGTGAATATTTTTCACATGGGGATATCAGAATAATAATGATAACTGCCATTATTCGTTGAGGTTTTATTAAGGGCCACGCACTGTTGAAAGTGCTCCCGTATGTATTATGTAATTATCATAACAGCGTCATTATCCCTTCTTTAAAGATGAGGAAACTGAGACACAAGCAGTTTAAGCAACATTCCTAAAGGTTACACGGTTGAGTTTATTAACCCCAAACTTCCTGGGTAGGAACTTGTCTTGGAATGTCCCCGCTATTTAAAAAATTCAAGATCCCACTGCTGGGCAAGATGTTACATTCCTTTTGGAAAGACACTTTCTCTTAACAGAGTTAAGCAATTAATTGTAGTACTTTACACCAGAAACTTTCTGAGTGTCCATTTTCTGTCTCATTTTCTTTGCTAGTAAAACTGCAGAAAATGTTATGCTTTAGTTCTTCACTGCCAGAGTAAGTAGCATAGAAAGCCTCTATCAAGTCACAGTTGGAAAGTAATCTAATACAAGAAGATTAGCGAATGTGGGGAAGACAAAAGCAGTCATATTTGAGTTTAATATCTCTCAAATTTAGCATTTTAGCTAAGATGCCCGTTTTTATTTCTTGCAGGTCTGCTAAAAGGTCAGAGTAATGCAGAATGCGTGCCTTCATCTCAGATTTGTTCATCACAGGTGGATCCCATGTGTCTTCAGTAGACAAGTCACCTTTGTAGCTAGCACCAGTGCCAGCTCCATGCCATTGCACCTTCTTTAGTCTTGATTGCCCTTCCCGCATTTATTGGTGTATTAAAATGACTGAATATGAACATTAAGGACTCCATGAACCTGGGCTAATGGGAGACTGTAGAGAAAATGAAAAAAGATCCACCAGAGGACATCTTGGGGGGGGGGGGAGGGAGCTGGGGGGGAGGGAAATGACTAATGAAGCTAATTAAAAGAAGCATTCAAATCTGCTTTCTACCCTCATTAACAATTAGCAGGGCACTGGCCAGAGTTTGTACCCTGTGTTTTACCTTAACAACATTCTATTTGCTCTTTGTATATTTAAGTGTTGTAAGGAAACGTGTTTCAATCAAAACTGAACATGAGATAAAGGAAAGAGATGTGGCTTTTGTGATACTCTATCACAAACACTTATTGTATCTCTGTAAAATACAATGTATGTATGCATGTAAGTGTTTTGTCCTAATGTTGCTACTCCCATGGCAAAGAAAAAAAAAAAAAGAATGAAAAAAAGAAAAAAAAATTGGATAAAAAAATCAGGCTCATAGCAGCTACTGTGTAGAAAATTCCCCCACTTCTAATTTGCTGAATGAAGAAAAAAAAAATCTTTTATTTGTGATATTTTCAGAGACATTTGCTCTAGTATGGTGTATTTAAATAATAAAAACTTAAAAGAAAAAATATTTAATGGTGTTTGGGTTTAAACACTGCTTTTTCTTTTCTGTATTTTGGAAACATTCAGTTTTTATTGTTGAATAACAAGCTCACTTTAAATTTGAAGGAGTTGAGGGAGGTGGTATATTTATTTAGCTCTGGACCAGTAAGATATTCTTCAGATTACTTAACCACGCCATCCATTATTGGCAGGGGTACAAAGCAAAGTTTCTAACAGAGTCCTTTCTATAAGTCAAGAATATTCTGTTAACAGCATTTCGTTACACTTCTAGATCACAGTAAGTCTTTTGTGTTTATATATAAATACTTGAGTATCCACTATTTTGTTTATTCTTTTTCTCAATAGCAAAGCCTTGGGTATTGATGAAAAGTATGTTAAAAAAAAAAAAATATATATATATATATATATATATATATGACACAACCATCCTGCTCTCTTACCAAGTTTATAGCTTTTGAAGGAAGTCACAATTTCTAAGTCATAACTGTACATATTTTGAAACTCACCTAGTTGTAGGGACCCAGAGTTCTTTTATAGTGATCTTTGATGGGTGAAGTAGCTGTTTCCTGGTGACCTTTAGGCTCCTGTGGTCGGCTATAAGATATGTTTATTTTGTTTTGCTCCTAGACTTCTTTACTGACTCTGCCTTTCTGTATGTATTTTGGGGCAAGATTCTGACTTCATTTAGTCTTAGTCTTGAGATACTGAGTTGCTGGTTGCAGGCAGCAGAATGTCCACGACAGCGCCTGCACTGCCCACAGAGCTGCCCTCCGGAAAGCATGTGGGTATAACACAGCTAGTGCTAGAAGGAGGAAAACCAAATAGGCCTGCAGGCTGAGGTTGTACTGCCAGCTTCCTTAGATGTGAGCAAATTTCAACTATAACTTCCATCACAGACTAATAAAACCAGGTGTGTGAACACTAGTATTTAAAATTTTCTTTTTTAAGATGGCATTTATTTTGTTCCAGAAAAGCACCTGGTGTAGACCCTCCCTCTGAGAATAGCCATGGAGCCACGTAGAGAGGTCTAGCCCAGCACATCTCAACTACCAGTCAGCTTCCCTTTGAGAAATGTGCTCACTTCCTGTTTTCAGAGATTCCAGGGCAGGGGGGAAAAAAATCAGTTGCTTGAACCTCAAACCTAGAGGAGATTGTAAAGGCAGAGTTGAAGTGAATAGTTTTGTTAAAACCTTATAAAAACAAAATGCAAGGAAATAATGTGAAGAAATCACATATATATCTGTTTGAATTAGATGTCTCTCTGAATTAGATCCTTGGGGAATTTCTTCAAGCTAGTTCTGGTTCTTATATTTGTTTTTGTTCTTGTTTTTTTCCTTTAAGAAACTTTCTCAAGGAAGTTAGACTGGGATGGTAAAGGGGGAAATATGTTAATGAGATTGCAGGCATTTTCTATGTTCTTTTTGGCATGAGCACTCATGTCCCTGATAGTGTAGAAATTCAAAGGAGGTGGTTAATAATTTTAGTAAATAATATATTGTGGCATTTAGTGATGTGGAGGGCTAAGGTCATTACAGACTTTAAATAAACTATTATATGGCTGGTTCCTCAAGCACTGCTGCGTATTTAATAATGAGCTTCTAAAAGCATTTCTTAAGTTGCAGACCTATAAGATTACAAAT
This sequence comes from Theropithecus gelada, assembly GCF_003255815.1. NCBI lineage: Eukaryota > Metazoa > Chordata > Mammalia > Primates > Cercopithecidae > Theropithecus > Theropithecus gelada. The sequence continues at coordinate 115,201,758 of NC_037668.1, forward strand.
GTCACTCATGTTAGTATAATCCACATGCAAGTGATGAAGCCTTCTCTTTGATGTGCTAAATTGGAGAAGGACTAATGGAGCTATGAATATACAATAGAACATATTTAAGTAGTAGTCTTGCTTTAGGTAAAACACTTTCTTGAAACCAGAGGCATTTCAAACAATAAAACCCGGCTCTAATGGGGATGCTCTGTGTGGATGGAAAGCTACTAAAAACACTCAGGTTTATTCAGATGTGAGCAGCGATTGTGTGCAGTTCCTCCCCCAACCTCAACATTGCTTAGGAAAAAAAAAAAAAGTCTATGAGTTTATTCTACCTTTCATCCATTGCATTTGTGATGTTACTAGTTAGCGAGATGGACACTTCTTTTGAAAGGATTTACTTAATATTAAGCATGTCATAGAGCAAGATGGCCCCCAGTCCCTACAAGCAAGTGCAATTAAAAATAAAAGCAAATGTTACTTAGCCCTGCTGAACCGATAAAAAAAATTATGTTTATGATACATATAAATGTCTCAATCATGCAAATTGTCACTCTTGCTAATGAAACAATTTTGTAAAAAGATTGTCCTCTAAAAGGGTTTAATGTTTTTTACCTATCTGTCTAGTTAGATTTACACATCCCGCAAGGCAGGGGAGCCTGAAGCTTTTCCAAACCAAATTGTTTGCCACTAGAAACTATTTTCAGCTCTTTCATGATTTATTAGGAAATAGTTTAACCTGGACTGTAGTGTCTTATAAAATACAAAATGAGAAAACTGTCACACCAAAATGAAGTTGTGAAATTGTCATCCTCTTAACATTAGCTGTGTTTAAATTCTTTTGCCCTTATTAACAGATATTTGAAACAACTGAGCATCTAAAATGAAGCCCTTAAAGGGCTTCAAATGTCAATATAGTAAGATTCTAATGTGTACTACTATTTATATAAAATATTTCTTAGGGCCCATAAATCATGTAACAGTGAACCCAAGATCTACATATGGAGTCTAGTGAAGAGTTTCTGTGTAGCCTAATTGTATTTAAATTAAGGAAATCAAAAAATCCTTTCACCCTTCACCCCAAAGACCCCTTCACCCTTCACCAGGGAGTTCTGTCCTGGGTGCTGTCCCACCTATGACTCCTTTAAGAGGCCATTGGAAAAAGGCCATTTACAAGTTAATGTTACTTGTAGCTTTGTTACTAAGACTCACCTATTGTTAGTCCAGCCAAGTCACAGAAATGCTTATTGCAGTTAAATAGCAATTTGTTTCCATGAAACTGCAATTAAAGTATTACTGAGCAGCCATTTTAGATTGGCAGTGCTCTGAACGCATGTTAAACAGCCAGCTACTCCCACTTGCAGAGTCTGAGATCTGACTAGCAGCAAAGTGTAACACATTCACCGATGCTGGGTACCTAGTTAAAGAGGCATTTGTAGCCCTCTGCTCCCATAGTGAACATGCTGAGAGCAATGACAAGCGGGGGCTGATTTTTGGAAGGTGAACTTGCAACTTACCTCAAGTGAATACTGTTTTCAGTTGTACAAGAAGTGCTTTATGCTAGTAGATACGTGCATGTTTCCTAGAGGGAATGTTTTCAAGTTCAGATTGATTCTGCTGAGAATGGACGGCAACTCGGAGGCCTCAAGCCAATAATGTACTACAGGCCCTGACATGTTACAGCTGTGTAAACAGGGCCATTCTATTTCCTAAATCACAACTAATAAAGCAGAGGATGAAAATCAATTGATTCTGTTATAAGTTCTTTGAATGACACTGGAAAGTTGTTTAATGACTCCCTGTTAGAATGGACAAGACTGAGTAGAGTCACCAAAGTACCGATTTTAATTGTCTCTCTCCCCTCAGAACCAGGGCAGGACAGCCTTTCCTAGGTATTGACATCATCACCACCAGATCAAAACCTGCTGGGAGAGGAAGGATCTGAACTGAGTTCTTCCAGTAGATCTGACATTCAGAATTTGTTGAGTGAGAAAGGTGAAGTGCAAAGGTTGCATTGAAAATGTGAAACATTGATGCAAGATCCTGAGAGAGAAAAAAGATTTCAGAGGTGGTGTTTTAAAATGCAATTAGCACTGAATTCTAACCAGTTGGAAACAATCATTAGCTCATGAGAACAGGAGGCATCTCACCTTCCTTCACTCTAGAACAACCCCCCATCTTGAACTAAGAGATTCACATCCCCAACTTCTTCAAAAACAATTTTTATATTTGTATGCTTTCACCTGTTGTTTGAGCTGCAAGTTTTGTCTGAAGAGTTTCTTCCTAAATTAATTTTTCATTTTTGGTGAATTGAATGTTTTTAGGAACTGTAAAGAGAATCTGAGGACAAACAGGATTTACAAATGAAGATTAATTATGAAACCTGGAAAGGAAATTGATTTCTTGGGTTGTTACTGTACCTTTTTCTTTACTTAAATAAGGTTTCGTAGGAATAGGTGTGTCTTAAATTCTATTTCTCTAAGGCCTCTGATTCAGTTTCTGTCATCAATCATGGGACTTAAACTTGCCATAAACCTTACATCTTTAAATACAATGTTTAATATAATAACTTTATCTTGGAGTTGCATAAAGCTTTGTAAATGTATTTATACATTTACGTTTACAATGAACAAGTACTTACACATGCAATATCATTAGGTCCTCATAATCCTTTGAATTATTATTCCCTCAGTTTTACAGATGAGGTAACTAAAGTTCAGGGAGATTACTTATTAAGCAGGGCTAAGAGAAAGGTCGAGGTTAGTGGGCACTTATTTTGGGTGTAGAATTTAAGGAGGTGTCAAAAAATCAGTAATTAAGATAATCTTTTAATGCAGCATTTTAAAATCAATGCAAAAAACATGATGAACAAAATCACAATTTTAAGTAGAGGTGGGGTCAATATTACTTACTTTGTTTTTGCCGCAGCCTCCAACGTGTTGGGTGTTGTTATTAAGGCCCAGGGTCCCAGAATTGCTATTGAATGCTGGCATTTAGGACATTTTGGTAAAATTACCTGCACTGATGATGTGCTTTATCCTGTTAGCTATAACTAGTTTCTTTCCTCTTAAAAAAACATTGCATTTTGTCTTTATCCAACCTGAAATGCCAACTTATTTAGATTGCCCACATTTCAGCCTTGCTCTAAGAGATATTTCTTTTGAATTTTGAGAAATCTCAACTCCTTCATGATGAATATTTAGGTATAATTGATAATAACTCTGCCCACAAATTGTTGTTGCTGAGGAACAAGAACAAGACTGTCATAATCATATTAGTTCAGAAAGAAAAAAGGATCAAAATACTCCATACAAAGTAGTAAAGGATGTGTTTAGAATCTTTGAATGAGCTGTGGCTTGAGCCACGTAAAAGACCTTACAATAAATTAGATTATATAAAAGTCATTTGTACTTGTATAAGTAGAAAAGAAGTAATACACATGAACAGTTTTAGGAAAAGTTTTTACATATTCTAGTGTGATGTAAAAAGTAGACATACCTCAAAGGAACTGATGTTTATATTGTTTTAGGATGGGAAAGCACTGAGACATTCAAAGAGAACAAATTATACCTTTACTTGTACACTAACAATTCTCAGATTATTTTAAAATTTTGTTGGCTGTACTTTCTATTTTCCCATTAATTGCTAGGGTTTAAAAAGATACAAAAAATTGTACTTTTTAAAATAAGTTACTTGAACAAGTAACATATTAAATCCAAGCTGCCTTTATTACAAAGGGAAAAATGGTTAAAAATATCTACTCCAATTTAATGAAACATTCTTTAATGTTGATATAAAATGGTGAAGCAAAAAGCAAAAAAGACTTATTTTTGTGTGTGTTTTTGCACAGACTGTTGACTGCAGTGGATTTGGGTGGCAAAGTACCAATTCTTAAAGCCCATAATTTCTATATGTTATTTCATGGGGTATCTCGCAACCCAATGGCCCTTTGCATGCTATCTTTTAGTCTTATTCTACTATGTGCAAAATGAGACTGAAGCTAGCCAGTATGTGTTTTTTTTAGTCCAAAGACTAAATTACCCTTCTCATTGGTTATGGATGGATATACATATATCCACCTTAGATTATAAGGACCTGGAAAAATATGTATAGATCAACACACCTATAGATTCAAACTACAGAATATCAATAGAAAAGGGCAAGATGCTTTGTAGATATGTGTACATTATGGCCTAAGGTCATAAATTTAGTAAGTGAAGTCTGATGACAACACTGAGGAGTAGGCAAGATTTGCACCAGGTATGGAGGCTGCAGGACCTGTATACTCAATTACTTGGTTATACTACTCTATAGTATAACCAAAAACCATGATACATTCCAGTTTTTCAATAAATGCCATCTGTACCCAGAGCTGAATAGCCAGTACAAACCATACCCTGAATAATATTTACCAGTGGTGTTTCTTTTTTTTGGCAGTGGGTGGGAGGGGATGTTTATGAAATTGATAATAGATGAAATATTTTCTCTTAGAATTCTAGGCTATGAGGAAATTTCTGTCGTGATAAAAAGGAGGGTAGGGAGAATGGAAGGAACAATTTTCTAGATAAATAGCTCTGCGAGGGAGTTTAAGGGGCTGGGGTCTCTCACTGCAGTTCGGGAGGAAGGATGTACAGGCTCCACAAACACCCCTGCCGCACATCTCATTTCAATGGTTTTGTTTGTCTTATTTCACGACTGTCAACAAGACCCTCTGCCCTAACCACCCGCACAGGTGCTTTTGCTGTGTGTGGTAAAAGTCAAGCTATGCTTTTGTGTACTTCAAGCTCCTGTAAGGCTGTGACATCAGGAGGTCTCAGACATTAGCAGAGTTGGCAGTTTTTGAAAGTTGATGTGATACAGCATTTGGTGACACTTCACAGGTGTGTCAGGGAGAGCTAAGGCGGAATGAAAATTGCAATAGAAAAAAAGCAGACTCCAATGCTCTTGATGAAGTTTGAGGTACCACTGTGGAAAAAAAGGCCTCTGGTTCATTAAAGCTACAGCCTCTGGAAATCGAATCCTTTCTTTCTCTGAGAGTAGAGGGAGGCAGTAGGAGTCAGAAGAAATGGAGGGGGCAGGTTTGAGTTTTCTGATTTGTTACTGAGTGAATCAGGAAGATAAACAGGCTTGATTTTCAAAAGACGGGCAATCCTAAATGGATTTCTGACACTGAGGTCTAGCTAGGCCTTTCTTTCTTCATGGGAATGGATATGATTCACGAAACTCCATCAACCACCTCATGCTGTAAGCAATTTTTTTTAACCCTTTTTAAGTAGTAAAACATGTTTTAAAGTTTTAAAAAAGAGGGAAAGAGAATTCAGGCTGGCTTTGGAGTTCTTGAAAACCAGACAGTCTTTGCTGTGGGTGAAGTAAAGGTGTAGCTGTAATATTTTTCTCCCTAAGTTGTGTTCTATATTTTTTAGCCTGGAATTTGATTTCTAGTGGCCTAGCAAAGCATTCTGCCTCTGGAATCCCCTTGTTTTGCATGCAGATGGCATGTTAATGAACTCTCTACTGTGCATTTTATCCCACTCTGGTCACATTTGTGACATTATTTTTCAAAACTAAATGAGGTTAGGCAGTTGGTTGATTGGGCCTGATGAGAATTGGGTGACTAAGTTGAAAACATTCTCAAAACAGTACCCACTTACCCAGGGTTGCTGCTAGATGTTCTATGAAACAATCCTTCCCCACAAAAAAGGTAGTTGGATTTCCTTGCGTACATAGAGACTTGTAGAACTGTGTGCTTTCCAGAAGGTGTGTGATCAATTTCATTCTAACACTAGGTAATTCTGGGCTGTCTTTTTTATTTCTTGAGTATCTGTGGGCATCTTGTGCATCTTTTTTTAAACTTAGGTTTCTACACCATCATCCCAACTAAGGGAGATCGTCAGTACTCGTTGTCTTGCGGGGAGTGTTATGACAATAAATGATGGACTATTTACCTCGTATTTTGTGCTTTGTGCCTTTTAGGAGGAAGGCGCTTGTGCCTCCCCACTCTCTCCTCTTATTTTAAAGCATGTAATAAAGCACATATTGCACTGTAGTGAAATAAGCACTAAACTGGGAGTCAGGAGACACTTGAAATTTAATTCTAGTCCTGAAAGGAAGTCAAATGGCAACTATGATTAAATTTGCCTTTCTAATCAAATATTAGCCATGGGCTAGTCATTTAATCTCACTACCTCATCTTGCCCATCTGTTAAATAGGAATTTACTGACAACAGCTATATTTGCCAGTGCATTTGACATATCACTAAAGGTAAAAGGGCTTTATATTCTGAGGATGACACTATTTTGGACTGTAAATACTGAAACACTGGAAAATATAATAAATTCTCTGACTTAAGTGTTAATTATAAGGTCTTCAACTTACTTCAAACATTATTGTAACCAACTCTTGGCCTGTCTTCTCTAAGGGAGGAGAGTGATGATATAGACTAATCCAAAATAATGGATTACACTCAGATTATTTTTGGTTTAGAATGTATTGTGTGTGTTTTTAAGCAAGGTAATAATGCCTTTGTTAGGCAAATGTTATTCAAAATTTACAGTTTCATAAACTCAGACCAAATAGTTGGTAGAAGGTAGCTCAAGAAAGAAATGAACATTTCTTAAACAATTATGTGGCCCAGGCATCTCTTTCATGTGTTATCCCCAGCATACAACTTTGAGGAAGATGTTACTATTCCTACATTTGCATTTGAGGAAGCAGGAACTTAGGTTAAAAAACCCTTGCTCAGAGTCACACTGCTAGAGTTGGCTGAACAGAGATGAATCTGACCCCAGAGCCTTATCAACAGGTTCCCATGGTCACCTATAAAGAAAAGCATATTAGGATTAAAACTTTGCCATACCAGTCTCCATCAGATAATAGAGTTGATGCTATACATTTAAAACCATAGCAAACTAGTGAATATTAAAAATGTCTGATTGCCTTGGGAAGGAGACTTTGATCCAGCTATCATTGTTGACATGTGAAAATATTAATAGTTGTAGTGCCTTTTTGATGACACACTTTCCTTCAAAAGGATAATGACACATTTCC